>NC_084565.2:43930000-43932500 GCF_033978685.3 Nerophis lumbriciformis
ATTTTCAAGACAAAAAATGATTTTCAAGCTAAAAGTTATTTTCAAGACAAAATGATTTTCAAGACAAAAAATTATTTTCAAGGTAAAAGTTGATTTTCAAGACAAAAAATTATTTAAGGTAAAAGTTGATTTTCAAGACAAAAAAATATTTTCAAGGTAAAAGTTGATTTTCAAGACAAAAAATTATTTTCAAGGTAAAGGTGGCGACTTGTCCAGGGTGTACACCACCTTCCGCCCGAATGCAGCGGAGATAGGCTCCAGCACCCACCGCGACCCCAAAAGGGACAAGCGGTAGAAAATGGATGGATGGAAGTTGATTTTCATGACAAAACATGATTTTCAAGGTAAAAGTTGATTTTCAAGGTAAAAGTTCATTTTCAAGACAAAAAATTATTTTCAAGCTAAAAGTTGATTTTCATGACAAAACATGATTTTCAAGGTAAAAGTTGATTTTCAAGGTAAAAGTTCATTTTCAAGACAAAAAATTATTTTCAAGCTAAAAGTTGATTTTCAAGACAAAATTATTTTCAAGACAAAAAATTATTTTCAAGGTAAAAGTTGATTTTCATGACAAAAAATTATTTAAGGTAAAAGTTGATTTTCAAGGTAAAAGTTGATTTTCAAGACAAAAAATGATTTTCAAGGTAAAAGTTGATTTTCAAGACAAAAAATGATTTTCAAGGTAAAAGTTGATTTTCAAGACAAAAAATGATTTTCAAGGTAAAAGTTGATTTTCAAGACAAAAAATGATTTTCAAGGTAAAAGTTGATTTTCAAGACAAAAAATGATTTTCAAGGTAAAAGTTGATTTTCAAGACAAAAAATGATTTTCAAGGTAAAAGTTGATTTTCAAGACAAAAAATGATTTTCAAGGTAAAAGTTGATTTTCAAGACAAAAAATGATTTTCAAGGTAAAAGTTGATTTTCAAGACAAAAAATGATTTTCAAGGTAAAAGTTGATTTTCAAGACAAAAAATGATTTTCAAGGTAAAAGTTGATTTTCAAGACAAAAAATGATTTTCAAGGTAAAAGTTGATTTTCAAGACAAAAAATGATTTTCAAGGTAAAAGTTGATTTTCAAGACAAAAAATGATTTTCAAGGTAAAAGTTGATTTTCAAGACAAAAAATGATTTTCAAGGTAAAAGTTGATTTTCAAGACAAAAAATGATTTTCAAGGTAAAAGTTGATTTTCAAGACAAAAAATGATTTTCAAGGTAAAAGTTGATTTTCTAGACAAAAAAATGATTTTCAAGGTAAAAGTTGATTTTCAAGACAAAAAATGATTTTCAAGGTAAAAGTTGATTTTCAAGACAAAAAATGATTTTCAAGGTAAAAGTTGATTTTCAAGACAAAAAATTATTTTCAAGGTAAAAGTTGATTTTCAAGGTAAAAGTTGATTTTCAAGGTAAAAGTTGATTTTCAAGGTAAAAGTTAATTTTCAAGACAAAAAATGATTTTCAAGCTAAAAGTTATTTTCAAGACAAAATGATTTTCAAGACAAAAAATTATTTTCAAGGTAAAAGTTGATTTTCAAGACAAAAAATTATTTAAGGTAAAAGTTGATTTTCAAGACAAAAAAATATTTTCAAGGTAAAAGTTGATTTTCAAGACAAAAAATTATTTTCAAGGTAAAGGTGGCAACTTGTCCAGGGTGTACACCACCTTCCGCCCGAATGCAGCGGAGATAGGCTCCAGCACCCACCGCGACCCCAAAAGGGACAAGCGGTAGAAAATGGATGGATGGAAGTTGATTTTCATGACAAAACATGATTTTCAAGGTAAAAGTTGATTTTCAAGGTAAAAGTTCATTTTCAAGACAAAAAATTATTTTCAAGCTAAAAGTTGATTTTCATGACAAAACATGATTTTCAAGGTAAAAGTTGATTTTCAAGGTAAAAGTTCATTTTCAAGACAAAAAATTATTTTCAAGCTAAAAGTTGATTTTCAAGACAAAATTATTTTCAAGACAAAAAATTATTTTCAAGGTAAAAGTTGATTTTCATGACAAAAAATTATTTAAGGTAAAAGTTGATTTTCAAGGTAAAAGTTGATTTTCAAGACAAAAAATGATTTTCAAGGTAAAAGTTGATTTTCAAGACAAAAAATGATTTTCAAGGTAAAAGTTGATTTTCATGACAAAAAATTATTTAAGGTAAAAGTTGATTTTCAAGGTAAAAGTTGATTTTCAAGACAAAAAATTATTTTCAAGACAAAAAATGATTTTCAAGGTAAAAGTTGATTTTCAAGACAAAAAATGATTTTCAAGGTAAAAGTTGATTTTCAAGACAAAATTATTTTCAAGACAAAAAATTATTTTCAAGTTAAAAGTTGATTTTCGTGACAAAAAAATGATTTTCATGGTAAAAGTTGATTTTCAAGACAAAAAATGATTTTCAAGGTAAAAGTTGATTTTCAAGGTAAAAGTTGATTTTCAAGACAAAAGTTGATTTTCAAGACAAAAAATTGTTTAAGCTAAAAGTTGATTTTTAAGACAAACAAT